>NW_028191122.1:0-33746 GCF_048542155.1 Nylanderia fulva
AGCGCTACTTTCGATTTTAACGAGCTTTTCGTCGTCGTCATTATATTGTATCTTCTGTAACCGTCAATTATTTTGATACCATCGGATAGATAAAATCCGAGAAATAGGGCCGATGTAAGTGGCCGACGGCACACCTTCGCGGCGGATAGCGGGAAACTTGAAAAGACACCAAATTGTATTTGCTTGGGCGCCAGGCGCGAGATTCGCACCACTCTAAAAATTCACAAATCGGCAGAGAACCTTCATAACCGTAAATCATCCCGCAAATTTCCGCGACGGGCGATAATCGACTTGCTCAAGTCGTCAGGAGGTAGAGGGGGAGTTCGGACGGGAGAGAGAGCGGAGTTCGAGAGTGGCTATTTAAAATCGCTCAAATGTAATAATCATTGAATATATTTGAACAATAAGGTGAACGAAGAACAAACAGAAAAAATATAAAAGTTTGAGTAATATGTTGTACAAGAGTAAAAATATTTTTTCGATAAGTAACGGATGGAGCTCCGCACACTGATCGTTCGTGGCGGGCAGAGAGTTTATGTGACGCCGAAAGACAAAGAAAGCGAAGCCGTATTTTTCATTCGGAACGACACTGTACGGCTTATGTACGGCCGAGACGCGGCGCGTTGTTATGATCCCGCGTCTTTGAGGCGATCCGACGCGGAGATATCAGGTGACACGCGGGACCCGGAAGTAAACTTGCGTGCCTACGTGTCGAATAATTATTAACGCACGAGACTTTATAAGGTCCGTGCGAAGCAATTGATTCTAATAATTTTGGCAATACAAAACCTCCCGTAAACTATAGTAGGTCCCGCGCGAGTTTCCCTGAGATCGGCCACGCTGTCGTCCTCCGCACAATGTCACAAAGATCGAAAGGATACTCGAATAATAATATGCGCGAGAAAGAATACGCTATATTTCTCATACGTGACTATAGATAAGATTATTCTCTACAATCTTTAACTTCTAACGGACGAAAGACGACACAATAATTACGGGACGAGACTTTAATTCTAACGTCAAGATATAAAGAAATCGCGGCGATTGTCGGCATATCCGCGGGAGAGAGAGCCTCTCTTAATATGCGCGCGGGAGAAAACACGCGGTCGGTCGGGCGCCGGGACAAAATTCTACGCGGAATAAATCTCTCAATTCTCTCGTAATATCGCGAAATAACACCGGCGAATACTTGATAACCGGCCGCGGCCGTGACACACGTCTCTCCCGAATATATGACTCGAAAATTAGCGACTTTACAAATGTAGGGCCGTTCGTCTTACCGGTAGCTGCGAGTTCCTCGATGCTTTGGCATCCGCAATCCGGGATCTCTGCTCTCGGCCACGCTCCGCCAGACAGTGACGAGCAAGAGGCCTGCCGGGATCACGCCGATAATAAATTGGGCATTTTCCACCCGTGGCGCTCCTTATCCTGGCAGGGCCGCCGGGTGCCCCGCGGGGCCCTGCGAATTCGCTTAATGAAAATTTCTCTCGCCGTTCCTCTGTTCTTCCGCCTCGAGTTCCGCTGTTCCTCTTTATTTTTCGTCGGGAAGAATCCTACGAGCGCGTCCCTTTGCTGTTCCTCCAAAAATCCGCCAGATCGATTGATTGATCGACTGCAAAATTTTTTATATTCGGGTAGGCTGAGGCTCGAGGTAGTGTATCTCCCGCGTCTTTCGTTTCCGAAGCTCTCTCGCCTGTCGCGAGAGAGTGGCCATCCCCGTCTCTTGCCGGAATCTCTGCGGAAGAAGAAACATTTTATGGCGGTATCCAGGTTTTTAACGGGAGGAGCAATCCAGAAAATCTGTGTGTGAAAGTAAGTATACTAGGCCGGTTCTGGACCAAGGGCAATCGGGGGCGAGGGGGGTGACGTCACGCGGGGAAGGGGTCTTATCAGCAGATAAGCTTATCTTATCAGCTCAGGTTATCTGATAAGGGAATCATGTTACCTGATATGTTTATAAACAAGATAAGCGGATATCTAAGTTTTCATAAACAAGATAAGATAAGCGGCGTCTTTGAGCAATATCTAAGTTTTCATAAACAAGATAAGATAAGCGGCGTCTTTGAGCGATATCTAAGTTTTCATAAACAAGATAAGATAAACGGCGTCTTTGAGCGATATCTAAGTTTTCATAAACAAGATAAGATAAGCGGCGTCTTTAAGTGATATCTAAATTTTCTCTGAAGATAAGATAAGGTAAATATTCACTGAAAATCCAAGATAAGATAAGATAAAAATTCTACGAATTATTAAGAGCTGCCGCCGATTCTTTGGTGAGCGCTGACAATTAGATATTTATTACAGCGATAAGATAAAGTGAAAATTCTGCAAATTATTAAGAACAAAAGGGCTGCCGCTAAATCCAGGCTTTAAGATATCTATTACAAGATAAGATAAGGTAAAAATCGTTATCTGTATATATTTCTAAGAAATATAAGCGGCGAAAGTATGGGGGGCGAATGTGTCGCTGCTTGCAACCTTGCGACATGTTTTTGCAGGTTGTGACGTGTCTTGCGACGTATGTATTTTTGTTTCGGCGAAGATTATCTTTCGGAGATAATCGCAATTGCGCGTTGAAGAACAAAGGAATGATTGAGATATATAATGAAGACCGATGCCGCTGCCGGGCCATCGTACCACTGGCAAGCATAGTAGTGAGCATAGTGAGTGAGTGAATTGTTTTTGCAATAAAAAATGGAGAACGCAGTAAAAAATCATTCGGGGGTGTTATAAGAATGTCGAGAACTGGTATAAGCATCTCCTGAAATGCGATCATGGTGAAAAAAAAGATAACCCATTTTGTTTTAAACGTGAAGCGAAGAACATTCCGGTGATTTCGGTTGTGCAATTGTTAATAAATCGCGAACCTGGTGTGCAAAAACCGCATACAAGAGATGTTGCCGATTTTTTGGAAATTCACAAAGACATTTTAAGAGTTACTGGTGGTTTATCTAAATGCACCAGATCGTCTAAACGACACAAGCGAGTCGCATGTTTTCAGCGTCGCTACAAAAATTGTGTCGATTATTTCACTGTAGAAAACCTTTATTTTGGCAGCATAGATATGCCTTCACCATCGGCGTCATGTAAATCGCAATCATCTGAATATGATTCGGACCAAGAAATGGAGGAGTCAGATATGAGGGAATCACCGTCATTATCGCCAGATTACTTGTCGCAGCCTATTTAATTGCTTGATTAAATAGGTGTACAACATATGCGAAGAGTAGATATGTATTTGTCTTCGCGGAAGATGTAAACATGACGATAGTCAACTACTGAGCAGCCGCTATTTTTGTTTTGGCGAAGATCATCTTTCGGAGATAATTGCAATTGCGCGTTGAAGAACAAAGGGATGATCGGGATATATAATGAAGATCGATGCCGCTGCCTGATCATAGTACGGTGACATTCATTCGCGATCATAGTAGTAGTAGTGAGCATAGTGAGTGAATTGTACAAAATGGAGAATGTTGAGCGAGACTTGGTGGTGATCTCTGATGATGAGATGGAGGTCATCACGATCTCTGATGACGAGATGGAAGTCATCACAATCTCTGATGACGAGATGAAGGTCGTCACGATCTCCGACGACAGCGACAGCGACGACGTTGACATGTACGACCCCGAATATGACAGGGAGGCCAATATCATCTTCAATGATATTGAAGAGATGGAGGTTGATGTAGTACCCATTGTTGAAGAAGAAGACGATGGTGGCGATGAAGAAGAATTGGAAGAAATACAACTACTGCACGACGATGGGTACGACAGTGGAAATGGTGTTCGCGAGGCGTACCACTCGCGTACGTTAGCCATACGGACCATCGCAACCCTCGACAAAGAAACGTGAGTATGCGTTATAATGGCATATGTCTCGCCAAGGGGGTCGGTGAGAATCTGCATTCCCTGTTTTATGATAAACAGGGAAAGATTCGCTACAATCACACTCATCCATAGGCACGTGGCAATGCGGTACAGAGATGTACCGCATCTTTACTGCATTGATGGTCTGGAAAGAGTATTCACACTCTTCCTGGCTAACTTGTGCCCAATCTGTCAAGGCTGTAAGTATATATATAATATGTTAAAATATATAAAATAGTATAATAATTTATTATATTTCTATGTGCAGGTGCAGAGGCACAGTTTGATGACAGCGATGGCTGATGCGACCCCCTCTCTCGCAGTTGCCGGATCCAAGAATGGATACGGCACGCTGGTTTTCTCTCGCCGGCTCTCTCGCTTCCAACCTTTTTTTATATATTGTTTTATATAGTTTCACAAAATTTTTATTTCATATATCTTTTTATTTTTTATATATCGTTTATACATTTTTAATTTTATTTTATATAATTAATATATCTTTTATACTTTTATATATTTTTTATATATCGTTTATACATTTTATATAATTTTATTTTACATAATTAATATATCTTTTATATTTTTATTTATTTTTATATATATCTTGTATATCGTTTTATATACATTTTAATTTTTATTTCATATATCTTTTTATATTTGTATCTTTTATTATATATTTTTATTTTATAAATTGTAATACATTTTATATAATTTTATCTTATATAATTGTATATAATTAATATATATATATATATATATATATATATATATATATTATACTTTTATATATTTTATACTTTTATATATTTTATACTTTTATATATTTTTTAATTTTACACACACACACAAATGTAAATTTACACATATTTTATAGATTAAAAAATATTATTATCAAATAAGTGTATTTATTTTAGATTAAAATGTCCTCCTTACCTCTTGTTCCTTTTTAAATTATAAGACAATATAAAGAAATTATTAAAAATTATTATAAATTATTTTAAAAGCTCTCTCTTCTTCACATCATCTCTTCTCTCGTCGCGTGGGCCTCTCTCTCCTTCGCGTTTTTCTCCTTCACGTCTTCTCTCTCACGCTGCCGCCGCTGCGTATTAGTTCGCCGTCTCTCTCTCCTTCGCGTCTTTCTCCTTCACGTCTTTCTCCTTCGCATCTTCTCTCTCACGCTCGCATATTAGTTCGCCGTCCCTCTCTCTCCTTCGCGCTTTCTCCTTCGCATCTTCTCTCTCACGCTCGCGTATTAGTTCGCCGTCTCTCTCTCTCCTTCGCGTCTTTTTCCTTCATGCCTCTCTCGCCGGCTCTCTCGTTGCCGCCGTACTTCTCTCGCCTCCGACCTTTTTTATTTTTTATATCAGGAGACGCGGTAGTGTCTCCGGCCATGTTCAAACCCTAAAAGACCTTAAAAGACACTACAAGTCTCCTTATCCTGCACCATCAAAGTCCATTTTTTGGGGGTGTAGAACTACTAAAATATAAAAAATTTTGAATTGCACGTAATATAACCTGAAAGGCGGCATCGCCACGAGTAATTTGAGCCAAGAAAAAATAAAATCGGTCAAGCCGTTCTGGAGATACAAGCGGTCAAAAAGTGACGTTTTTCATGAAAAATGAAGTAACGTCGTCTTCTTCTTCTTCTTCTTCTTCTTCTTCTTCTTCTTCTTCTTTTTCTTCTTCTTCTCTGTCCGCGTCCGCTGACGTCATCAGGATTATATATATCCTAAAAAAATCATAAAAATGAAAAGGTTAGGCCATGTTCAAAAGAAAGTACTCAAAAATTTAAATGATCTAATAATAAATTATCACGAAAAGTAACTGATATGTTATTCAAGGTGCCAGTTCAAAGTGAACATACGTAAAGTGTATATTATCTAAATTTAGTAATAATATATTACCATGAAAAGTAACTGTGATATTTTATTCAAGGTGCAAGTTCACATTGAATATACATACATATAAGTAAAACTGATTACAATTTGATTCTAGAAAATAAGTGCGATATGTTATTCTTAGTGCACAAAATATAATAGTCGTTTATAGAGATTTGATTTGAAATTTATACTAGCCCGTACAATGAAAAATAATTGTTCGTAATTCCAGAGTACCAATTTGTTAATGACTCAGAAAAATAACATGGCGGCCTGCTCTCAAAAAACTATGATATTTCTCGATGTCCATTTAGAAATAATGTCGAAGCTCTTACAGAATAATTACTACAACATATGAAGTACGAAAAGTATTACATTAGAAGAAGATTAGATTAGAATAAGGATTCAACGTATTTTTAAAAGCTCTACACACACAACGAAGTAATATACAAAACTATATACAAATACCTTTTTCTTCTGTGTTTCTGAAGAAAATTGTAAGTCAAATGAAACCTTGCACTTTGAGAACCATGTCACTTACTTTTCAGAGTCAAATTGATAAATTTTTTTTGTATTATATATTTAATGATATTTATTTCTCACTTGTATCTTGAATAATTAATATGTAATTTTTTATTGTATATTACGACAAATAATCAGTAAACTTTTTAAGCGTATAGCTTTATTGTAGTTGACCTGAGAACTGTACATTTATAAATTTTATTTAATATACACCCGTTTCGAGCAACAAGGCAAAGTTTTCTGATCAATAACTTACTCCCTGAAAATACGGTATAACACAAATCGGAAGTTGATACGAAAATTCGAAATTTTACTAAAGAAAGATTGGAGGTTTTTAATTTATACAATTTTCACAACTCTTATTTCAATTATTTATTCTACTCATCAAAAGTTTTTTGAGAGCAGGCCGCCATGTTATTTTTCTGAGTCATTAACAAATTGGTACTCTGGAATTACAAGCAATTATTTTTCATTGTACGGGCTAGTATGAATTTCAAATCAAATCTCTATAAACGACTATTATATTTTGTGCACTAAGAATAACATATCGCACTTATTTTCTGGAATCAAATTGTAATCAGTTTTACTTATATGTATGTATATTCAATGTGAACTTGCACCTTGAATAAAATATCACAGTTACTTTTCATGGTAATATATTATTACTAAATTTAGATAATATACACTTTACGTATGTTCACTTTGAACTGGCACCTTGAATAACATATCAGTTACTTTTCGTGATAATTTATTATTAGATCGTTTAAATTTTTGAGTACCTTCTTTTGAACATGGCCTGACCTTTTCATTTTTATGATTTTTTTAAGATATCAGTTACTTTTTAAAGTACAGATATATAGAACAGCTTTCTAGTAATTCAAGTATCACAAATATATGTATTTTCGATTCTTATCACATAACTTTGTATAAGTAACAATTTATGCAATATAGTTCAAAATAATTGAAATATATGGTATAAATGTACATATATAAAATATATAATTATATTATAGTATACATATATATATATTTTATTTAATCATATATGTAAATGTTTGTATAATTGTAATAACTTTTAACGATACATTGCACATTTATTTCAATTGCAACAGAATGAATTTATATTTTTGTATGAATATTGAAAATAAAGAATGGGCCCCTCCATCGCCCATTCTCGTGAGAACGCAACCATATATTTTTCTTCGTCTCTCCGATTTTAACACGACATACATATTTCTGTCTGATAATTTTTTTCTGGATGATACTTTTTGAAATGTCATGAAGCCTAGGTCAAATTAGAAACTTATTGCACTTGTTTTAATGCAGCGCTTACAGCAGCTTTTATAAAGCGCCAGAGCAGCCGATATTTTATTTTGGCGCTTACGGCAACTTTTATACAGCGCCATTATTTAATCTGTTCTAAGAACAATATGTATGCCCCTTGTGCTTCTTTGGGCCATTTTTTCTTGAACACTTCCATATCATTAGAGTAATACCATTCCGATTTTGTGTCAGCTCTTAACATACATGTGTAGTGACCACGATTCATTTCTTCATCTTCGTGAAATATAGCGCTTATTACCTTGTACTTTTTTTTATTAATCGTGATATTACTCGTCGGCAGGGCGTTAATCCGATTGTTGATAATTTTTTTAGAAGCACCGTTTATCGTTTCCCATTTAGAAAATCCTACATTAATCAAACTTTGTAGAGTGACACCTTTTTTCCTTTTTAATGTCGAATGTATAGGTAATATTAGCAAACTACTGCTTTCCTGCTTAGTTACATTGTAATTACATTTGACATTCGAGCAACATGTTACGTGCTTTAATTCAAGTTCTAATACATCATTGATGTCGGAATACGTCGACATTAGAGCCGTAAAAAATTCCGAAACATCTTGTTGTGTTCGTTCTTCGAAGCGTTTTCCGACAGATCTTCTAACCGCTTGAATGTTGCAATATTTACGTTCACCATACGCACAGATAGCATCAGTCAATGCATTTGATGCTTTATTTTTCAGTATTTGTTGCCTAATACGTACGCAATGAAACGCACATTGTAATATTACATTAGCGTAACACGAAACAGCATCGTTATTGCAAAGGCCATATATTTTCCACGTAACTATACTTTCTGGTTCCTCACAATCATAATTCTGCACATCATCAATGATATTAGGGATAGCCCATCGACGATCGTACATTTTCACAACCTTTTTCTCGGACGGATTGATTTGTGGCAGTTCAGATTTGAATATAGATCTCAGTCAATTATATTCTACAATGGCTCTCGAGTTTGCTTTAACTGATGCTGGATTGAAATTTATCAAATGTAGGCCTTCCAATTTACTTACTCGTGACAAACCTACATAGGCTTGACCATCACTGAATACAGTCATTCCTAAATCCATCATTGCATTGTTACATGTAATTCCTTGACTTTTGTGTATAGTTATTCCATAACTGAGAGACAATGGAAATTGTTTCCGATGTACCACTAATTTGTGGAATACTTCAAATTTAATATCTACTTTCGTTATTGCGATTTCTTTGTTATCCGAAATAACTATTTTGATGGAATCAATACGATTGCCGTCAGCAGAGCGATTAACCTAACGCGAAAATCATTTAATTATTTTTTTCGTTCAAGTACATTTAACTGCAAAAACTGCATATACGTAGGTATGTATTTAACTCTACTGCCATTACTTGAAACAAATACATTATTCGATATTAACAAATTGGAACTCTGGAATTACGAGTAATTATTTTTCATTGTACAGACTAGGTTTAAATTTTTGAAGACCTTCTTTTGAACATGGCTTGACCTTTTCATTTTTATGATTTTTTGGAGATAGCGTGAGAGAGGACGAATGAGGGTAAGAGAAGACGAGATAGGCGAAAGAGGGTGAAAGAGGACGAAATTGGGTGAAAGAGGGCGAAAGAGGACGAAAGAGGACGAAAGAGGGTGAAAGAGGACGAAAGAGGGTGAAAGAGGGTGAGAGAGAATGAAAGAGAGTGAAAGAGGACGAAAGAGGGTGAGAGAGGGCAAAAGAGGGTGAGAAGAATAAAAGAGGGTTAGAGAGGACGAAAGAGAGTGAAAGAGGACGAAAGAGGGTGAGAGGGAATGAAAGAGAGTGAAAGAAGACGAAACAGGGTGAAAGAGGGTGAGAGGGAATGAAAGAGGGTGAGAGAGAATAAAAGAGGGTGAAAGAAGACGAAAGAGGGTGAAAGAGGACGAAAGAGGGTGAAAGAGGACGAAAGAGGGTGAAAGAGGGTGAAAGAGGGTGAGAGAGGACGAAAGAGGGTGAGGTAGGACGAAAGAGGGTGAAAGAGGACGAAGAGGGTGAGAGGACCGAAAGAGGGTAAAAGAGGACGAAAGAGGGTGAAAGAGGACGAAAGAGAGTGAAAGAGGACGAAAGGGGGGTAAGAGGGAATGAAAGAGGTTAAAAGAGGGTGAGAGGGAATGAAAGAGAGTGAGAGAGGACGAAAGAGGGGTGAAAGAGGACGAAAGAAGATGAAAGAGGGCGAAAGAGGGTGAAAGAGGACGAAAGAGGGTGAAAGAGGGTGAAAGAGGACAAAAGAGAGTGAAAGAGGGTGAGAGAGGACGAAAGAGGGTGAAAGAGGCGAAAAAGGGGTGGAAGTAGGGGTGTGAGTGGGGGTGGGGTGGGGGTGGGTTGGGGGTGGGGGCGGGATGTGGGAGGGAACGGGTTGGGTGGAAGTTGAGGGAGGTGTGAGTGAAAGGTGAGAAGAGATTTATATATATATATAATCCTGATGACGTCAGCGGACGCGGACAGAGAAGAAGAAGAAGACGACGTTACTTCATTTTTCATGAAAAACGTCACTTTTTGACCGCTTGTATCTCCAGAACGGCTTGACCGATTTTATTTTTTCTTGGCTCAAATTACTCGTGGCGATGCCGCCTTTCAGGTTATATTACGTGCAATTCAAAATTTTTTATATTTTAGTAGTTCTACATTCCCAAAAAATGGACTTTGATGGTGCAGAATAAGGAGACTTGTAGTGTCTTTTAAGGTCTTTTAGGGTTTGAACATGGCCGGAGACTACCGCGTCTCCTAATATATAAATCTCTTCTCACCTTTCACTCACACCTCCCTCAACTTCCCCACCCCTTTTCCCTCCCACATCCCGCCCCCACCCCCACTCCCACTTCCACCCCTCTTTCGCCCTAACTCACCCTCTTTCGTCCTATTTTTTGAGTCTTTTTGTTCTCTCTCACCCTCTGTTGTCCTCTTTCACCCTCTTTCACCCTCTTTCGTCCTCTTTCACCATCTTTCGCATCTTTCACCCTCTTTCGTCCTCTTTCGTCCTTTTTCGTCCTTTTTCACCATCTATCGCCTCTTTCACCCTCTTTCGTCCTCTCTCACCCTCTTTCATTCTCTCTCACTCTTTCATCCTCTTTCACTCTCTTTCGTCCTCTTTCACCCTCTTTCGCCCTCTTTCACCCTCTTTCGTCTTCTCACCCTCTTTCGTCCTCTTTCACCCTCTTTCGTCCTCTCTCACCCTCTTTCGTCCTCTTTCACTCTCTTTCGTCCTCTTTCACCCTCTTTCGCCCTCTTTCACCCTCTTTCGTCCTCTTTCGTCCTCTCACCCTCTTTCACCCTCTTTCGTCCTCTTTCACCCTCTTTCGTCCTCTCTCACCCTTTTTCGACCTCTTTCACCCTCTTTCGTCCTCTTTCACTCTCCTTTGTCTTCTCTCACTCTCTTTCATTTTTTTTCACCCTATTTCATTCTCTTTCACCCTCTTTCGTCCTCTTTCACTCTCCTTCGTCCTCTCTCACCCTCTTTCATTCTGTCTCACCCTCTTTCATTCTGTCTCACCCTCTTTCATTCCCTCTCACCCTCTTTCGCCCTCTTTCACCCTCTTCGTCCTCTTTCACCCTCTTTCGTCCTCTCTCACCCTTTTTCGACCTCTTTCACCCTCTTTCGTCCTCTTTCACTCTCCTTTGTCTTCTCTCACTCTCTTTAATTTTTTTCACCCTATTTCATTCTCTTTCACCCTCTTTCGTCCTCTTTCACTCTCCTTCGTCCTCTCACCCTCTTTATTCTCTTTCACCCTCTTTCGTCCTCTCTCACTCTCTCTCACCTCTTTCACCCTCGTACGTCCTTTCTCACCCTCTTTCGTCTTCTTTCACCCTTTTTTGTCCTCTTTCACCCTCTTTCGCCCTCTTTCGTCCTCTTTCACTCTCTTTCGTCCTCTCTCACCCTTTTTCATTCCCTCTCACCCTCTTTCACCCTGTTTCGTCGTCTTTCACCCTCTTTCATTCCCTCTCACCCTCTTTCGTCCTCTTTCACTTTCTTTCGTCCTCTCTAACCCTCTTTCATTCTTTCTCCCCCCTTTTAATTGCAATGAGTTTAAAAGTAACAATTTAATTTTAATATCATTAGAATATTATTTAGCAGCGCGCCCAGTTTTTTTAACTAAAATTTTATTATTTCTTTTTATTTTATATTAATTTTAAATTTGCATAAGTTTTTAAATTTTAATTTTTGACTTGGCATCTTGCATTTTAGAGCAGATAAATTTTCCAATTTTTGCTGTATCAAATAATTTTACTTTTTTTTTTAACTTTATCGGTGTGTACACACAAAACATTTCTTTGAGTAACATAATTTTATATTATTTAATTTTCTTTCTAAAATATTTATAGCTGATTTCATAAAAATTTTAGATCAGCTTTGACATAGCTTATACATCTTTTTTCGGACAATGATTTATAAATCGCTTTTTTTATTTACTCTTATTAAAAGTACATTTATTTCAGTAGTAATAAGAAACTACAAATTAAGTAGAATATAAAAGTGGCCTCCTCTGATATTATTAATGAAGAATAATCATGTTTCTCTTGTTACATAACATGTCAAAATATCAAAATTGATAATTTATATATGCCTCCTTAAATGTGTAATAGAGCATATTATAACTTCTACATACATTTCTAAATATAAGAATTAATATTTCAATGAGAAAAACTGCTGGTCAAAAATAAACTCTTCAAGTTTTTTTGCTTTACTCTAAATATAAGAATTAATATTTCAATGAGAAAAACTGCTGGTCAAAAATAAACTCTTCAAGTTTTTTTGCATTACTTACAATAAATTGATATACATCTCGTTCAAAGTCAACATTTGGTAAATCTGACATCATGTGAACTATCATCACTTTGAAGACTTTAAATATTCTGATGTATTTGTATATTATGTGATATATTTTTTTATATTATATATAATTACATATATGCAGTATTGCATATCACATGTTTAGTATATCATAAACATATTCTTTTATAAATATATATTTATATAATGATATTTGCAACTTTTTGATATTTATTAAATACTTTTATTATGTTACGTTATCATTTTATTTATACTATTTTTTCATAATAATTTTCTGCAACGCTACCATTGTACTACATCTTTCATAAGTATATAAATAATTATTATTGGTAAAGATCGCTTCCTTATTTTACATCAATAATTATGCAGGTACTTATAAAAAAAGGAATAGTAGGATGGTAGTGTAGCAAGAAAGTAATTATTTTTATAAAAGAAATAGTTTAAAATGATAACGTATCAATATTTATTTTATACCCCGCACGTCAATATTTATTATTTTTTTTACATAACCCCGCACGCTGCCAATATCGCGGAGCACTACTAACGCCGTCTGTTGTAAAACGTGCGAGATGGACAAAATTACCACTACATGCATCTTGCATGTGTTGTGTACGTGTGATATATGTGTGCGCATGTGTTGTATACGTGTGAATACGTGTATCGATTAAGTCTAGTATAAACTCGATTGCTTCTGCCGTTATTGAGGATTCAAAATATTATAAAGACTCAAATGTCCGACTCGCGTTAAGATATACGGTGTCTCGGCTATGCCCTTACCTGGTCGCGTTACACTACCGTGTCTCTTGATAGGGTTTTTATTTAAATAAAATGAAGAATGTATATATATGTATATTTATTTATGTATATATAATGTATGTATATGCTATTAGGCGTTTCGCCGTCCCCGTCCTCGTCCGCCTTCTCGTCCGCCCCTCCTCGGCCTGTTGCCCCAATAATAATTCGGCGAGGACAGTTTCATGAGGAAGCGCATAAAGCGCTCCTCTTGGACGCGAACTCCGGCGCGTCTTCCTCTGTAAACTGTAATTAAAAAAGAAATTATTTTAGTAATTAGATAATATGGTATATTTAGGTATATCTAGGTATGGTATAAAATAATAAATGTATAATATGTTATAATAAAATGTTATAATAATATAAGGTTAATATTTATATAAAATATATAAATATTTTATTAATTAGAATATATTTAATAACTCCTCAATGTTTAAAGTCGACCAGACTGGCAATAATTTATTATAAATAATTATTTGAAATACAACAACGTTTCGGCTGTCATTGCAGCCCTTTTCAAGTACATCAAATTTAAAACAGTAAATCAACTTCTATGCAATGTGACTAAGATTCTTGTGAACAGTTAACATCTATTTAATATGTGCTTACTTCTGTCAGTCTTACATTGTTCATCAAAACAAGCGTTAACATTGTCGGTAGTTTGCATAGAAGTTGATTTACTGTTTTAAATTTGATGTACTTGAAAAGGGCTGCAATGACAGCCGAAACGTTGTTGTATTTCAAATAATTATTTATAATAAATTATTGCCAGTCTGGTCGACTGTAAACTGAGGAGTGTTTTTTTAAATTATGGCAACCCTTAAGGATTATTATTTATATTGCATACTATCTAATTGATTCAAATATGTGATTAATTATAATTAATATTATTAAAATAATAAAATGATTATAAGAGAACTAGAGTTAATATTAAGAATTTTAAATATAGATCGATTAAGAATTATCTAATATTTCGAAAAGATTCTTAATTATTAAGTATTTAGATATATCAATATGAAGCATTCACAGCAGGTGGGGTTTGATTTCACAGACTTTTTCGAAATTTGTACTCACATTTTTGCTTGGGAGTTGCTACTATGATTTTTAAACAAAGTTTAATCACCTATGCATCCCCCACGGCAAACCCATTGCACCCAGGTGCAGACCTTTATTACTGGGTCCCACCAATAGTAATTTAAAAATAAATTTTGTTTACATGTGTTTGTTATTGCCAAAATTTGCAACATTTTTGTACTATTTCGTAACATTGCATACACAATTAAAGGTTTAGTTTACAACGACATTGCACACATAATCACAAATACCGTACAACAACGTTTTTAAAAATTACTTCTTGGCGGTGACCCAAGTCAATAAATGCTTATGCAATGGTGCATGGGTTCGTTTGGTGATACTAGGATGATAAAAATTTGTTAAAATCAGAGTAGCCATCTCCAACAAAATTTAACACAATTTCAAAAGTATGTGAATACATGTGGTGAATGCGTGGGATCATGCCGTGGGTGGGAAATAAAACTTAACAAACCACACCGAGCAATCTTTCTCATAAAAATGTGGCAACATTTTGGTACTAATTTCCGTTAAAATTTGGTCCTACATGCCATGCGTGGAGGGTTGAGTGTAACACTGAAAAAACCAAATCGGTCGCCAAAAATTTTCAACATTTTGGTACGACTTTTTTAAAAAATTCGTTCATAACGCTTCGATTTGTGGGTGGATGCGTAGGTGAAAGGCGTAAACTTACAAAAACCCCACGCACACACCGATAGAAAAAGAGAGAGAGAGAAGAGAGAGAGAGAGAGAGAGAGAGAGAGCGTGTGTGTCTTAAAGAAAGATGGAGGGAGAGAGAGTAAGGAGAGGAGAGAGCATGTGTCTTAAAGAGAGAGAGAGGGAGCGCGTGTGTTTTTAGAGTGAGAGAGAGCGAAGCGTGTCTTAAAAAAAGAAAATAAAATATCTGGGAAGAAAGAAATAGATAACATATTAGTCATCCACAAAAAAATTTAAACATTTATTTTGGTATAAATTTCGTGAAAGTCGAACAACAAATGTGGAAGTAGTTTCGCGGTAATACAAAAAAGAATTAATTTTTTGTGTTAAAACGGATTTAATATAGACTATATGAGGACCGCGCAAAGCGCGGTCCGAATAGAAAGGCTTGGCTTTGAGGACCGCGCGAAGCGCGGTCCGAAAAGCTAGTAATTATATAATATATAATAGTTATTAATAAGGTTTTACAGAATATATACATTGATATCACAAAAATAATATTAGTGTTACCTATTTAACATAACGTTACAATTATGTCATTAAAATTACGTAGTATTTACGAAACTTTTAGAGTATACACATTTATATTAACCAAAATACATAAATGTTACATAACAAAGTAACACCAAAATTGCATAACAATTCATTACGTTATTGACATAAATGATACGTCATTGTTTTTGTTTCGTCGATCTATAAACATAACATATACATATATAGATTATTATGTAATTGTTTCGTTAATGATCCCTTCGTGTTTACTGGGTATCAGAGATGGCAAAATATCAATTAAATTTTTATAATTGAACAAAGGATATGAACAGATTTAATTAAAATATTTTAATTAACGATTAATTTTAGAAAAGATTAATTAGATTTCGTTACAATGACGATTGATATAAGCTAGATTAATCGAAGATCGTTTAATTAACAATTAATATGATCGAAGTCAATTAAAGATTATTTAATTGACAATTGTAAATTAGCTTGTATTAATTGTTAATCGATGGTTCTCCGATTAATTTCGTTTATATCAATTGTCAATTATGTTGTCATTTATGTATTTTGGTTTTAAAAATGGATACTCTAAAAGTTTTGTAATACTACGTAATTTAAGACATAATTGTAACGTTTGTTAAATATGTAACATTAATATTATTTTGTGATATCAAGTATAATTTTTAAAAACCTTATTATAACTTTAATTAATATAATTTTGGTTAATAAAAATTTGGGGTTACTCTAAAAGTTTGGTAAATATACTAATTTTAAGACATAATTGAAGTTATGTTAAATATGTAACATTAATATTTTTTGGAATCAATGTATTATTCTTTTAAAAACATTATAATATTATAATAATTATAATATTTTGGTTAAATAAATTTATATCTAAAAGTTTCTAAATACTACGTAATTTAATACAATTGTAACTTATGTAAATATTAACATTAATATTATGTGTTGAATCAATGTATATTCTTAAAAACCTTTTATAACTAATATAATAATAAAACGAAATTGCGGTCACATTAAAAAAAAAAAATATCGCATTTTGTATTATACTGTATGTAATGATTATAATAAAGTTTTTACAGAATGTATACATTGATGTCAACAAAATAATGTTACGTATTTAATATAACGTTACAATTAGTTATTAGAATTATGTAGCATTTACGAAACTTTTAGAGTATACACATTATATTAACCAAAATACATAAACGTTACGTATTTAACATAATGTTACAATTATGTCATTAAAATTACGTAGTATTTACGAAACTTTTAGAGTATACACATTTACATTAATCAAAATACATAAATACATATATAATAAAGTAACGCCAAAATTACATAACAATTTTATGTAACAATTATAGATTCATTACGTTATTGACATAAACGATACGTCACAGTTATGCAATAATTGCTAGTTTCTTCTTTAACCGTTACGCGGTGTAAGATTCTCTATCTATCCTCGCATTCAAATTTCAGTCAGGAAGTTTAAAGTTGATGAAATTGACGGTAACATCTGTGTTAATATAGAATTAATTTTCTCATGTAAGATCATGTCACAAAGAATAATGAGATTATCATAATGACAATTGATATAAACGAATTAATCGGAGAACGATCGATTAAAAATTAATACAAGCTAATTTATTAAAAGTTTTTTAATTAACGATTATATGAGTTAATTTTAATTAAAAGTACTTTAATTGACGATTGAAAAAACAATTCAATCGAAGACAATTCAATTGACAAGTGATTTGAGCAAAACAATTAAAAAATATTTAATTGCGATTAAATATATCAAATTTAATGCGAATCTCTTCCATTAATAATTGACTTAAGAAAATCGATATAATATTCTCTATTTCCATTAATTTAACAATGTGGTAACGATTAATACAATTTAATTTTAATCGAAGATGTTGATTGATGATATTAAAATGACTGAATTTAAAATAATATATCTCTTTTCCTTGGTTCTATTACGCAAAGTTATTGTACGTAATAGTTACAATATAATAATAAATAATTTACGTTTTTAAACCATATTTTTATTGAGAACATTTTCAATTCATTATACAATTTTATTATATTTAATTTAATTATATTTAATGTTAATATATATTTCTCGAATTTTTTCTCATTTGTTCTAAAATAATAAATGTATAATATGTTATATTAAAATGTGTTGTACATATATACCAATATATATTATAATTCAAAATTATTAATCAATATATATGCAGGAAGTTTGGTAATACAACGAAGTGTAACCCATACAGTGTCCTTCTGGAGAACGTTTCTGCAATCAACTAGGTAACCATTCACAATGTTTTAACATATTACATTCAAATTGTGTTATTTATTATAATAAATTATTAAAGATAAATATTGAAAAATATTGAATAACATAATTAGACTACGTTGTATATAAATATTTATATAAATGGTCTGGTTTTAAAATTGTATTATTATTTAAATGCTTAGAATGTATATATTTTGTTATTATGTATTTATTTATATTTATATTTTTTTTATATTGAAAGATTCATTTTTCTTTTTCCTTTTTTTAATTAATAAATTTTATTAAATATTTGTTTGCCAATTAAACAAAAATGTAATCGTACACCAGCAATTACTTTTCAAAATATTATTTTTCTTGTGTGTGAATAGTTTTCATATAATATCTGGATTGCAAATATATTGTTATAATAGTTTTGTTGCATATCTATTATGCATATAAGTATTTATAATAAATAAACACAATTGAATGTAATATGTAAAAACATTGTGAAATGGTTACCTAGTTGATTGCAGAAATGTTCTCCAGAAGGAAACTGTATGGTTACACTTCGTTGTATTACCAAACTTCCTGCATATTTATTGATTAATAATTTTGATATTATAATATATATTGGATATATGTACAACACATTTTATTATAACATATTATACATTTTATTATTTTAGAACAAATGAAAAAAATTCGAGAAGTATATTAACATTAAATATAATTAAATTAAATATAATAAAATGTATAATGAATTGAAAATGTTCTGAATATAAAATATGGTTTAAAACGTAAATTATTTATTATTTATATTGTAACTATTACGTACAATAACTTTGCTAGAACCAAGGAAAAAGATATCTATTATTTAAATTCAGTCATATTAATATCATCAATCAAACATCTTCGATTAAAATTTAAATTGTATTAATCGTTACATATTGTTAATTATGGAAATAGAGAAATTAATATCGATTTTCTTAGTCAATCATTAATGGAAGAGATTCGCATTAAAATTAGCTATATTTAATCGTCAATTAAATATTTTTTAATTGTTTCTGCTCAAATAAATTGTCAACTGAATTGTCTTCGATTGAATCTGTTTTTTTCAATCGTCAATTAAAAAACTTCTAATTAAAATTAACTCATATTAATCGTTAATTAAAAAACTTTAATTAAATTAGCTTGTATTAATTGTTAATCGATCGTTCTCCGATTAATTTCGTTTATATCAATTGTCAATTAAATAATCTTGAATTGATTTCGATCATATTAATTGTTAATTAAACGATCTTCGATTATCTAGCTTATATCAATTTAATTAAATTAAAATATACTAACCTCTACGATAGTCGCGGCAAACGGGGCCGGCGGCGGACCGGGCTCGGCGGCGACGTGGTCGGCTTCATTCATCGGTATCTGAAATGTATAAAGAGTATTAGTATTTTATAATAAACATAATAGTATTTTATAATGAAAAATAAAATTACTTACATCTCTCTCTGCCATTTCGGTGTTGGAGTACATCTGGAATTATAATAAAATGAAATAAGATCTGGATATTTCGAACACCTGATATAACGAGTCGATGCGCGTAAACAAGTTTTTATGCGCGAACGACAAGAGTAACATTAAGCACGTCCGAAATATATCTATTGCAAAACTATATGTAAAATCATAATTATAATCACGGAACCAATAAATAAGAGGTGCGAATATCTCAAAAATTCACGAAAAGATCCCGAAAAAGTTCAATAAAAATGACAATGTTCCGCTCCGCTTAATGCTAGTCGTTCTCGCGAAATAAATTATTAATAATAAACGACTTAATTGCTGACTACTAATTAAGTGATTCTACATTTCATTAAAGACGATGATGATGTGAGAACGATAGTTTACAGAATTTTATATGTATATGACTTATACCGAAGTTTAGTTGCTGAGATGTCAGTCTTCTCACGGCCACAAACTGATTAGACCGCAGGCTGCGCGACAGGGGTGCGTAATCGTGCGGCTTGTATTTAGAATGATATGCTCGATGCCACGCGTTTCACACGTGTTGTTCTTGGCCGCGTGTTCATATCATCGATGTTTTCGACAATTTCGGTGCGACGAAATAATCGCTGCTTTAATCAGGTAATGATTTTATAATTTGTGAATATGTTGATGAAGTTAATGTTGTAAAGTTATAAGATAATTAATTCTTTACATATTTGGATTATAATTAAATATTAATTTTATAATAGTACAGACACCACACACACACACACACACACACTCTCACGCGCCGCTTATGTCCGTGTGTGATACGTATATCTATATTCTTTAATTAATATTTAAATTTATATTGTACATATGCAGAATATATATGCAGGATATCACAGAATTAGTAGTAAAACCTGTTTAATGGAAGATTCTTGAGATAATTGGGAGACGATTTTGCTTCTAACTATATTAATATATAAATTTATAAACTATATAGTTTTTTTCAAAAATTTTGATTTTCTCAATATTTTATATACAAAATTTTTTGAAACAAGATCGACGAAAAATTAATATTTTATGAGATACTTACGTTCTAGCAAAATAATGTTTAAGATGTAAAATACCCTGTTAAATATTCTCTTTGTGATTATCTTATTCTTACAACTTATTGTTTTAATAATTATATTTCACTTTTACACGCGATATTATTATTCCTTTTATTATTCCCCTTATTTCTATATGTGTATATGGTCTATATTCTTATAATTTCTTTTTTTTAATTGCATCTTTTGCTATTTTTATTTGTTTTCGAATTATTACCCTGTATACATATATTAATATGATATAGATATATTATATATAATATTTCTTTATAAAAGCTATAAAATCAATGTTTACAAGCAACTATTATAATAAATATATATATAGTTATATATTAGAAATACATCTAATAATATATAATTTTGATTTAAATCGTAGCACCCTTTATACTGCGCATGATGCAACACGCCTTAACCGAACAAATATTTTGGAAAATCGTTCGTTATATACAAACAGCAAGTGAGTAATACAATATAGAATATATATAAAAAAAATAAAATTACATAACTTAAATAATGTAGAATAAATAGAAGTTTTATAAATGTCCCTTAATTTTCCTGGCTTCTTCTGACATTATTTCATAATGGTGTTTTTTAGTTTTACAATTCCGCTATTTTTCTCGTTTTTCTACTAAATTATTTTTAATTTCATTATTTTTACTATGAAAACCGCTTTTGTAGAAAGAAGTTGTTGATTTATCGTTGTCTCTTTCATATGCAGATTATTGTTGTTTTGTTTATTTTTGTTTCATAATTGTTATTTTTTGAAAATAATTTTTATTATTTCCCTTATTTATATATCAGGAGACGCGGTAGTGTCTCCGGCCATGTTCAAACCCTAAAAGACCTTAAAAGACACTACAAGTCTCCTTATCCTGCACCATCAAAGTCCATTTTTTGGGGGTGTAGAACTACTAAAATATAAAAAATTTTGAATTGCACGTAATATAATCTGAAAGGCGGGCATCGCCACGAGTAATTTGAGCCAAGAAAAAATAAAATCGGTCAAGCCGTTCTGGAGATACAAGCGGTCAAAAAGTGACGTTTTTCATGAAAAAAAGTAACGTCGTCTTCTTCTTCTTCTTTTCTTCTTTCTTCTTTCTTCTTCTTGTCCGCGTTAAATCCTTTAACCTTTCATCACCCTCCCTCAACTTCCACCCATCCCCTTTCCCCCAAATCCCGCCCCCATCCCACAAATCTTTCGCCTTTTCCCTTTTCGTCCTTCTACCCTTTCGTTTCTCCACCCCTTTTCACCCTTTTCGCCCTTTCTTTGCCCTCTTTCGTCCTCTATCACTCTTTTATTCTTCTCACCCTCTTTCCTTCCCTCTCACCCCCTTTCGTCCACTTTCACCCTCTTTCGTCCTCTCTCACCCTCTTTCGTCCTCTCCTCACCCTCTTTCATTCTCTCTCACCCTCTTTCACCCTCTTTCATTCCCTCTCACCCTCTTTCGTCCTCTTTCACCCTCTTTCGTCCTCTTTCACTCTCTTTCGTCCTCTCTCACCCTCTTTCATTCTTTCTCACCCTCTTTTACCCTCTTTCGTCCTCTTTCACCTTTTTCACTCTCTTTCGTCCTCTCTCACCCTCTTTCATTCTTTTCACCCTCTTTTGCCCTCTCTCATCCTCTTTCGACCTCTTTCACACTCTTTCGTCCTCTCTCACCCTCTTTCGTCCTCTTTCACCCTCTTTCGTTCTCTCTCACCCTCTTTCGTTCTCTCTCACCCTCTTTCGACCTCTTTCGTCCTCTTTCACCCTCTTTCGTCCTCTCTCATCCTCTCTCACCTCTTTCACCCTCGTACGTCCTTTCTCACCTTCTTTCGTTCTCTTTCACCCTCTTTCGCCTATCTCGTCTTCTCTTACCCTCATTCGTCCTCTCTCACCCTATCTTCAAAAAATCATAAAATGAAAAGGTCAAGCCATGTTCAAAAGAAGGTCCTCAAAAATTTAAACCTAGTCTGTACAATGAAAAATAATTACTCGTAATTCCAGAGTTCCAATTTGTTAATATGGAATAATGTATTTGTTTCAAGTAATGGCAGTAGAGTCAAATACATACCTACGTATATGCAGTTTTTGCTGTTAATTGTACTTGAACGAAAAAAATAATTAAATGATTTAAATATAGCACATTTTAAATCAAGAAACTTATATAATCGAACTCTGTTTAGGAAAAGGTAGAACATTTCATTTGCCTCTGCCTTTACAAGAAACATTGGATAAGGTATGTCCTCCGGAAGATCCTATAAATTTGAATCACGAGTTGCACATTCTCGTTCGAGGTATACCCAAGAAATCTAAAGTGGTTTGGGAAAATTTGGTAGATATTAATAAAATGTATAAGGCTTTGCAATGGTTGAAAGAAAATAATCCTCATTACTCAAAAATTCGTCTTCCAGCGTCATCTGATGATCTATTAAAGGATAAGTTGCAGGAAACAGAATATAGGATTGCCGATGAGGAAAGCGACAATGACGAAATAAATGAGGTGGTTGAGGAATTACCAGCATTGAATTTGTACAATGTACAGCAAAACAAAAATAATAATGATCAAACCGTTTCAAAACGTACGGCTTTTCTCACACAAATCACTGAACATTCGGATATTAACGATCAGTATACAATATACCCAATACACGCGAAAAGAATCGATAACGAATCTGCATTGAAGCTTTATCAAATGGTGAAAATTGAAGATTTTCCAATGGATAATGGTTATAAATATCTGGATGTCATGTGTTTCCCTGATTTATATCCTGATGGTGTCAATGGACAACGAGAAGATAGAAACTTCGCATTGCCGGAATATTTATTTATTAGAACACGATTGATGTCGAAACATAGTAGATTCAGGGTGAATCTGCAGTATCTGTTTTTTCTTTTCAATGATGCTAACTACCGACAGTTGAAAAGTGGTATCTATTATACGATGATGGTTACTAACCAACGAGAGAGATACACTGCTGGTAGATACTTGAACGAATTGAAAGGTTACGAATTAGAATCGAATTTAATGAGTATTTTCGCAAAAATGAGAAATACGGATCAATTTTGGCGACAACCGTCCAATAATGTAAAATGCATGACTTTGCATTACGGTCCAGCGACGTGGTTTTTGACTTTGAGTCCTAGTGAATGGAAATGGTCCGATTTGGGTGAATATTTACGAGATATGAATCCCGATAAAGAGAAGTTAGGCATCAACGAACTAATCGCATACGATCCTGTAAGTACTTCTAGATTCATGTGCATAAAATTCAAAGCCATGATTGATTCTATTTGTTCGTCCGATAATCCTATAGGAAAGGTTATTCATTACTTCTGGCGACTGGAATATCAACGTAGAAGTATGCAGCACATGCATTGTATGATTTGGATAAAAGATGCTCCAGTATTAGAAAAATCGCCGGATGAAGAAGTTGCTACGTTTATTCAAAAATACGTAACGTGTGAAATTCCAGATGAAAATGTTTCGCCAACGTTGTACGATACGGTAATAAGTGATCAGAATCATAAACATAACTCGTATTGCATGCGTACGAAAAAAACGGAAACTAATATATACAGAAAGTGTCGGTTCGATTTTCCTCGGCCAGTTACTGAGAATTTCGTTTTAAGAGACGTTATCACTTCGATAGTCGGTAGAAAAAATTTACGCAATAAGAGCAGATTGTACGATCTTCCTCGCAAGGAGTCGGAAAGGTTTATAAATGATTATAATCTGTCTATCAAATTAGCCTGGAAGGGAAATATGGACATACAATTTATTAGAGAAAAATCAGAGTTTTTAAACTCATATTTAACACAATACACGACAAAGTCGGAAAAATGCAATACAGACTTTGAAGTAATAGATTCGAATAAGTCCTTGGCATCGAAACTGTGGAATTTTGCAATGCGTTCATTAAATAACAGAGAATGCGGTGCTTTAGAAGCTGCGGATACACTATTAGGGAATCCCTTGTACGGTACGGATAATGATACCGTGGTCAAATGGATCGATGTTAATGAGGTGAGAAATAAAAAGTTAAAACATTTAATGAAATTTAAGATCTTGATGAAAATTCTACGAATATTTACTGTTCGTCACTCATCGATGATTACTATCCAAATAGACCTCAGGAATTAGAATCATTGAATTTGTACGATTTTGCCAGATTCTGGGAAATTACGAAACAGATGTCAAATAATGACGAAGTCAAGTGTTACAAACTGACATCGGGTTTATTTTTAAAAAAACGAAAAAAGGGTTATTTAATTAACCATTATCGATTTAATATAAAAACTGAGCCCGAAAAATACTTTTACTCGCTGCTTCTTTTGTTCAAACCATGGAGAAATTTGAGTGAACTCAAAGGTACATTCGAGACTTACACGGATGCCTTTAAGAATTCAGAGTCTGTTTTAACGAAGGTAATGAAATATCACAAAAGGCTCGAAGAAATACAGAAAGCTTTTGAGAACGTTGCTGAATTATTCGAGAAGCGCGAAAATGATCTGAAAACAGCAGACAGAGACAAATCCGATGACGATGAACTGGATTGTAATCCGATAGAAGCTGACGACGCGATGAAAGATCTGGAAGATTTTGGTAAGATTGACGACCCGATTGATTTATCGCAAATGATGTCGCAATTGAACAAAGACCAGAAAAGAGTCTTTGATGGAGTATGCCAAGTTTTACAAGATAAGAATCAGATTCTGCGACTGTACGTAAGTGGCGAGGGTGGTACAGGGAAAAGTTTTCTAATTGAAACGATTAAACATTGGATCAGAATAAATTTGGAAAAAACGACTGCCATATCTGCTCCCACGGGTATCGCAGCATTCAATATCGATGGCTTGACAATCCATAGAATGTTTCAACTACCGGTTAGTCATGAATCTACACCAAAATATACGCAATTGTCAGACATGGTCTTGAAAACTTTGAGAGACAAATTAAAGAATGTCGAATTATTTATAATCGAAGGAATTACATGTAACAATGCAATGATGGATTTAGGAACGACTGTATTCAGTGATGGTCAAGCCTATGTAGGTTTGTCACGAGTAAGTAAATTGGAAGGCCTACATTTGATAAATTTCAATCCAGCATCAGTTAAAGCAAACTCGAGAGCCATTGTAGAATATAATCGACTGAGATCTATATTCAAATCTGAACTGCCACAAATCAATCCGTCCGAGAAAAAGGTTGTGAAAATGTACGATCGTCGATGGGATATCTCTAATATCATTGATGATATGCAGAATTATGATTGTGAGGAACCAGAAAGTATAGTTACGTGGAAAATATATGGCCTTTGCAATAACGATGCTGTTTCGTGTTACGCTAATGTAATATTACAATGTGCGTTTCATTGCGTACGTATTAGGCAACAAATACTGAAAAATAAAGCATCGAATGCATTGATTGATGCTATCTGCGCGTATGGTGAACGTAAATATTGCAACATTCAAGCGGTTAGAAGATCTGTCGGAAAACGCTTTGAAGAACGAACACAACAAGATGTTTCGGAATTTTTTACGGCTCTAATATCGACGTATTCCGACATCAATGATGTATTAAAACTCGAATTAAAGCACGTAACATGTTCCTCGAATATCAAATGTAATTACAATGTAACTAAGCTGGAAAGCAGTAGTTTGTTAATATTACCTATACATTCGACATTAAAAAGGAAAAAAGGTGTCACTCTACAAAGTTTGATTAATGTAGAATTTTCTAAATGGGAAACGATAAATGGCAATTGTAACAAATGTAAGGGCACCGTGTTGAAAAAGAAAACCGTAATCGAATCAACTTTATCCGTCGTAGTAATACAGCTCAATTTATATACTTTTGTAAACGGTGCTTCTAAAAAAATTATCAACAATCGGATTACCGCCGTGCCGACGAGTAATATCACGATTAATAAAAAAAAGTACAAGCTAATAAGCGCTATATTTCACGAAAGTGAAGAAATGAATCGTGGTCACTACACGTGTATGTTGAGAGCTGACACAAAATCGGAATGGTATTACTCTAATGATATGGAAGTGTTCAAGAAAAAATGGCCCAAAGGAGCACAAGGGGCATACATATTGTTCTTAGAACAGATTAAATAATGGCGTTGTATAAAGGCTGCCGTAAACGCTACATTAAAACATCAACTGTTCTAGCGCTGTATAAAAGTTGCCGTAAGCGCCAAAATAAAATATCGACTGCTCTGGCGCTTTATAAAAGCTGCTGTAAGCGCTGCATTAAAACGAGTGCAATAAATTTCTAATTTGACCTAGGCTTCATGACATTTCAAAAAGTATCATCCAGAAAAAAATTATCAGACAGAAATATGTATGTCGTGTTAAAATCGGAGAGACGAAGAAAAATATATGGTTGCGTTCTCACGAGAATGGGCGATGCAGGGGCCCATTCTTTATTTTCAATATTCATACAAGAATATAAATTCATTCTGTTGCAATTGAAATAAATGTGCAATGTATCGTTAAAAGTTATTACAATTATACAAACATTTACATATATGATTAAATAAAATATATATGTATACTATAATATAATTATATATTTTATATATGTACATATATACCATATATTTCAATTATTTTGAACTGTATTGCATAAATTGTTACTTATACAAAGTTATGTGATAAGAATCGAAAATACATATATTTGTGATACTTGAATTACTAGAAAGCTGCTCTATATATCTGTACTTTAAAAAGTAAGTGATATCCTAAAAAAAATCATAAAAATGAAAAGGTCAGGCCATGTTCAAAAGAAGGTACTCAAAAATTTAAACAATCTAATAATAAATTATCACGAAAAGTAACTAATATGTTATTCAAGGTGCCAGTTCAAAGTGAACATACGTAAAGTGTATATTATCTAAATTTAGTAATAATATATTACCATGAAAAGTAACTGTGATATTTTATTCAAGGTGCAAGTTCACATTGAATATACATACATATAAGTAAAACTGATTACAATTTGATTCTAAAAAATAAGTGCGATATGTTATTCTTAGTGCACAAAATATAATAGTCGTTTATAGAGATTTGATTTGAAATTTATACTAGCCCGTACAATGAAAAATAATTGCTCGTAATTCCAGAGTACCAATTTGTTAATGACTCAGAAAAATAACATGGCGGCCTGCTCTCAAAAAACTTTCAATGGGTTGAATAAATAATTGAAATAAGAGTTGTGAAAATTGTATAAATTAAAAACCTCCAATCTTTCTTTAGTAAAATTACGAATTTTTGTATCAACTTCCGATTTGTGTTATACCGTATTTTCAGGGTGTAAGTTATTGATCAGAAAACTTTGCCTTGTTGCTCGAAACGAGTGTATATTAAGTAAAATTTATAAATGTACAGTTCTCAGGTCAACTACAATAAAGCTATACGCTTAAAAAGTTTACTGATTATTTGTCGTAATATACAATAAAAAATTACATATTAATTATTCAAGATACAAGTGAGAAATAAATATCATTAAAATATATAATACAAAAAAAATTTATCAATTTGACTCTGAAAAGTAAGTGACATGATTCTCAAAGTGCAAGGTTTCATTTGACTTACAATTTTCTTCAGAAACACAGAAGAAAAAGGTATTTGTATATAGTTTTGTATATTCACTTCGTTGTGTGTGTAGAGCTTTTAAAAATACGTCGAATCCTTATTCTAATCTAATCTTCTTCTAATGTAATACTTTTCGTATTTCTAATGTTGTAGTAATTATTCTGTAAGAGCTTCGACATTATTTCTAAATGGACATCGAGAAACATCATAGTTTTTTGAGAGCAGGCCGCCATGTTATTTTTCTGAGTCATTAACAAATTGGTACTCTGGAATTACGAGCAATTATTTTTCATTGTACGGGCTAGTATAAATTTCAAATCAAATCTCTATAAACGACTATTATATTTTGTGCACTAAGAATAACATATCGCACTTATTTTTTAGAATCAAATTGTAATCAGTTTTACTTATATGTATGTATATTCAATGTGAACTTGCACCTTGAATAAAATATCACAGTTACTTTTCATGGTAATATATTATTACTAAATTTAGATAATATACACTTTACGTATGTTCACTTTAAACTGGCACTTTGAATAACATATTAGTTACTTTTCGTGATAATTTATTATTAGATCGTTTAAATTTTTGAGTACCTTCTTTTGAACATGGCCTGACTTTTTCATTTTTATGATTTTTTTAGGATTATTATTTATTGTTCGCTAATATATCCAAAATATCAAAATACGACTCGCTAAGTAACTCAGTATCTTTGTTTAAATTTAGTCCATTTTTTTGTTCCTTGATATGTAACATCTCAGAAATGAGTCTTTTATAATAATTATTTTCGTTGTCCATGATCTTAACATTGTCCCAATTAAAAGTATGATGTTCATTTATTATGTGTTCAGAAATTACTGAATGTTTCGTTGAGTCCAACCTAATATTATTTTTATGTTCTTTTATTCGCGTCTGCAATTGCCTCTTTGTTTGGCCTACATAAGATGCATTACAATTATTGCAAATGATCTTATAAACCACATTCGAATTGCATGGATGTTTAGTTTTATCTTTCTGCGCTTTAATAATATTATCCAGTTTGTTGAGACATCTATACCCTACCATACAATTTTTATTTTTTACCGAGGAAACAATCATTTCTGAGATCCTATCTATATACGGAATGACAAAGAATTTTTTATTAACCGAGTCATTTCTTATACTTTTTGTTCTTTCTATGTTGGCCTGTCTCTCTATAATGCTCCCCTTAGATATGATGTGTTCTATCCGATGATTAATTTTGTTAAAAATCAGATCAAGAGGGTAACCATTGCTTCTGAGTATATTAATAATCAACTCCAAATTTTTATTAAAAAATAGTGGATGTGATAGCAATAGACATCTGTCTACAAAGTTATATATTATTCCAATTTTGTGGCATAATGGGTGGTTTGAATAAAATGATAACGTCCTTCCTGAGAAGATTTCTTTTTGATACCAGTCTATATATATTTTGTTATTAATAATTTTAAGTGATAAATCTAAGAAATTCAAGCTATGATTAACCTCTTGTTCGACCGTGAATTTAAGTCTTTCATGATAGTTGTTAAAATTATTCACAATCTGAGTCATATTAGTCATAGAGGTGGCCACTATTATGTCATCCACATAACGAAAATAAAACAAACATTCCAAATTCAACGCTTTGAGAACTGTATCCTCCAGATCTTGCATAACCAGGTCTGCAATAATTGGTGATAACGGTGACCCCATAGGGGTCCCAAACGTCTGTTTATAAATTATGTCATCAAATGTAAAATATGTAGAAGTCAATATGAATATTATACCCCCCAAAAATTCGTTTTTCGGTATTTTAGTATTTATTCCAATGTGATCCCATCTATCGTTAATACCGTCAATCGCAAGATCCAGAGGAACGTTCGTAAACAAAGACACCACATCCAAGGAAAACATCCTATCATTCTCATCAATCTTTTTACCAGACAATATGCTGTACAAATCAAAACTATTATTGATATGACTTTTCGCTTTGGGTAGGCTAGTTCGTAAGGTGTTTTGTAAAAACGAAGCCAGCGAGTATAGAGCTGTATCAACCGATGAAACTATGATTCTAACTGGATAGTTTTCCTTATGGATTTTAGGTAATCCATACGGTTTTGGAAGGAGAGAATCACTACAACGTAATTTATAATATTCGTTTTTTGAAATATAATCTTCCTTAAGCCATCTCTTCAACAAATCATTCAAATCGTTCTCTATTGTTTTTGCACGGATTTTTTTTAACAATAGTGTAAGTGTTGACATCTTTTAAAACGTTTTCCATTTTGTTAATATAATAAGATCTTTCCATTGCAACCGTAGCATTACCCTTGTCCGCGCGTGTGAATAGAACATTCGGATTGTCTTTACAAAATTTTATTAAATCTCTGTGTGCACCAAGTAATTTTTGTTGACTGTCATTTTTATCCTTTGTGTTGAGAAGTTGTGCAAATTTTGGAACCGCGATATTTCTGATCGTTGTGAGATTATTAATATTATTTCGTTTGCTATTACTCTCTATGTCCTTGATAAATTCATGTATCGCTGTTTTTTTACTAATATTCGGAAGACAGAATTTATCACCCATTTGCAACAGATTAGAAACGTTAGGCGGAATGTCTGTGTTGGAAAGATTAACAAACCATTTTTTATTAGTATTTTCCAAAGGGTTAATTGTATCATTGAGAAATTTATTGGCTTCTATGTGTATATTGATCTCCTTGGCATCATTAGTGATTGCCCTGAGAGAATTTTGTGATATTTTCGTCGGTTGTGAAGTTTCAAAATGTAAAGAACAATGTATATCTATAGGTTTGATGCTGTTGATATACTTGTGGTGTTGTTTTCTCTTAAGCCAATTGAATTTCTTTTCGTGTGCAGTAACCAATCTGTTGTGGCAATTTTTAAAAGCAATGTTATGATGTTCGAAAATTCTATTCCACGCGAGTACCGGTAAACGATTAAATAACCCGCTGGTGAGATGAAAAATCCTATTTTGTAATGACTCTACCTGTCTATGCAAATCAAAGATTTCAATGCTCATCGCATTTGTTTTGAATTTGTACAACGTACTATCTAGTCTTCTGATCGATCTGTGATGAAAAACGTTAAATTTAATGCGGCAAAAACCTTCTAAATGTGTAGGAAAAATATCGCCATTTTTACAAATTCTTAAAAATCCCAATTTTGCTCTCGCTCTTATTAACAAGTAATTCGCATTAATCCATTGTTTAAAATAATCTGCGGTTATTCTTCCAAAAACTCTATGAATAAAATTAAAATTAAAATAATAATCAGTCCGTTTTGTGTTAAATTGACGCATTGTAAGGCCAGCATATATTAAAAGTAAATTAATACAAATTGTCGCTCGTATTTGAAAACAAAGTGATAAATATAAGGCCAACTTATCGAGCTGAATATTCGAGATGTTCAGTCAACTACCATTTATTACATGTATAAATTATAAAACTACAGTCATTAGATATTATAACTAACGCAAATTACAATCATTCTACAAACGTTTCGACCGCACGCGGTCTTCTTCAGTATAATTATTGAAATATAAATTCATACAACTTCACATAATATCGAAATTTAATTATAGTTATTCAGAATCGAGAGTTTTTGAGCAATTAACGCGTGTTTCAATCCGTCCTGTCCAACAATGTTCGCCTCGATATGATCTCTGATTTTGTTCAGATCTCGGATAGTTTCATCGTTAATATGCGAGAAATTAACCCGTTCCGTAGGCGCTGCGATTAATAAAAAATTACCGATCAACGTATGTCCAAATTATAATATATATCACCTACAATTGGTAGTATGCTTACCTATCATCGTTCTTCTTGACAATTTTGCTACTTATTAACAGTTATTAAGGATGACACATAACAAACCAACAATACAGAAAGACAGCTCATTTTAAACTCTACTTGATCGGAGAGCGTGCGTGTTTACTATATATGATCTAATATCTATGTTTTACTCGTTAATGTCCTATTTGTCCTATTATTATTTATTGTTCGCTAATATATCCAAAATATCAAAATACGACTCGCTAAGTAACTCAGTATCTTTGTTTAAATTTAGTCCATTTTTTTGTTCCTTGATATGTAACATCTCAGAAATGAGTCTTTTATAATAATTATTTTCGTTGTCCATGATCTTAACATTGTCCCAATTAAAAGTATGATGTTCATTTATTATGTGTTCAGAAATTACTGAATGTTTCGTTGAGTCCAACCTAATATTATTTTTATGTTCTTTTATTCGCGTCTGCAATTGCCTCTTTGTTTAGCCTACATAAGATGCATTACAATTATTGCAACTGATCTTATAAACCACATTCGAATTGCATGGATGTTTAGTTTTATCTTTCTGCGCTTTAATAATATTATCCAGTTTGTTGAGACATCTATACCCTACCATACTATTTTTATTTTTTACCGAGGAAACAATCATTTCTGAGATCCTATCTATATACGGAATGACAAAGAATTTTTTATTAACCGGGATAAAATATTAAACTATTATATTTCTATGCACAGATGTCGAGTCTGATGACAGCGATGGGTGATGCGACTCCTTCTCTCACTGTCCCGTCAGGGCTGTAAGTATATTAAAATACCAAAAAAAATCTATAAAATATTAAATTATTATTATTATATTTCTATGTGTAGATGCCACTACCTTGAGCCGCCACATCTCTCTCTCTCTCTCGCCGGCTCTCTCCGCTCACTCGCCGTCACCGTACTTATTTTATATTTTATATTTTATATTTTTTATATTTTTTATATTTTTATATTTTTAATATTTTTTATATTTTATATTTTATATTTTTATATTTTTATATTTTTATATTTTATATTTTTATTTTACATATATTATTTTTTTATTTTTTATTTACACACACAGTAGAGAGGGTTTGGAGTCGTTAAATACGCGGAAGTGACGAACCGCGGGGGTCCTCATCTCTACTGCAACACATGTACAAGTACACACACATACACACAGTCAACATACTCTGACATAAGAGGTGTAAAATCCGACCGGCAACTCCACGCGGTACACTCGGGTAATGCCAATGCCGGGCGGTAATATATTAAATAAGAATAAAATATTATAATATAATAAAATTTATAATTTAAAAATGTTCCCTTCTTCTTTCCTTATAGAAAAAATATGTATAAAAAATAATGTATAAAATTATGTAAAACTAATATAAAAAATATGATAAAAAAGTAATAAGAAAATATGTATTTTATTAAAATAAAAAAATGTTTCCCCTCCTCTCCTTCACATCCCTCGCCGCAACATCTCTCGCCGCAAAATCCAGGCTTGGATCTCCTCGTTTTACCCGTCGCCTCTCTCGGGCCCCAGGCCCGAGCCGCCCCCAAACTCTCGCCGCGGCCCGAGCCGCCGAAACTCCGCCCCGGCCCGACCGCCGAAACTCTGCCGCCCGAGCCGCCGGGGGTCTGCCCCCGCATCTTTCGCCGCAAACCCGAGCCCCGCTCTTTTCCCCGCCCCATCTCTCGCCGCCCCATTCTTTTTGCTTGACTTTTTCGCTATCCCTTCTCTTCGAATGCGTGATCTCTCTTACCCCCCTCGCGCGCTGCGTTTTTTCCCCCCTCGAAAGCGTGCTGAATCCAAGCTTGGATCTCCCTTTTTTTGTCTCTTTAAAGTCGCGTGCACCCGTATGATAAAAAAAAACGATTTTTCCGCTGAATGCAATGTCCCCTTTAAAAAAAAAATTTTATCTCGCAAAGTATGGGAAGAGTG